>NC_090927.1:655308156-655327317 GCF_040938575.1 Ambystoma mexicanum | reverse complement strand
GGGGGCCTGGTGGAGGCTGCCCATGGAGGCTGGGGGGTGGGGGTGGTGGGAGACATGAGTTGGACATGAGTGGGGGCCTGGTGGAGGGTGCCCCTGGATGCTGGGGGGTGGGGGTGCAGGGGGACATGAGTGGGGGGCCTGGTGGAGGGTGCCCCTGCACTGCTGGGGGTTGGGGGTGGGTGGGAGACATGAGTGGGGGCCTGGTGGAGGGTGCCCCTGCACTCCTGGGGGGTGGGGGTGGTGGGAGACATGAGTGGGGGCCTGGCGGAGGCTGCCCATGGTGGGTGGGGGGTGGGGGTGGTGGGAGACAAGGGTGGGAGCCTGGTAGAGGGAGCCCACACTGCTGGGGTGGTGGGGGTGGGTGGGAGACATGAGTGGGGGCCTGGCGGAGGCTGCCCATGGTGGGTGGGGGTGGGCGTGGTGGGAGTCATGGGTGGGGGCCTGGTGGAGGGTGCCCCTGCACTGCTGGGGGGTGGGGGTGGTGGGAGACATGAGTTGGACATGAGTGGGGGCCTGGTGGGGGCTGCCCATTGTGGCTGGTGGGTGGGGTGGTGGTAGACATGGGTGGGAGCCTGGTGGAGGGTGCCCCACACTGCTGGGGGGGTGGGGGTGGGTGGGAGACATGAGTGGGGGCCTGGCGGAGGCTGCCCATGGTGGCTGGGGGGTGGGGGTGGTGGGAGACATGGGTGGGAGCCTGGTGGAGGGAGCCCCACACTGCTGGGGGGGTGGGGGTGGTGGGAGACATGAGTGGGGGCCTGGTGGAGGGTGACCCTGGATGCTGGGGGGTGGGGGTGGTGGGAGACATGAGTGGGGGCCTGGTGGAGGCTGTCTCTGCACTGCTGTGGGGTGGGGGTGGTGGGAGAAATGAGTTGGACATGAGTGGGGGCCTGGTGGAGGGTGCCCCTGGATGCTGGGGGGTGAGGGCGGTGGGAGACATGAGTGGGGGCCTGGTGGAGGCTGCCCCTGCACTGCTGGGGGTGGGGGTGGTGGGAGACATGAGTGGGGGCCTGGTGGAGGCTGCCCCTGGTGGCTGGGCGGTGGGGGTGGTGGGAGACATGAGTTGGACATGAGTGGGGGCCTGGTGGAGGGTGCCCCTGGATGCTGGGGGGTGGGGGTGCAGGGGGACATGAGTGGGGGCCTGGTGGAGGGTGCCCCTGCACTGCTGGGGGGTGGGGGTGGGTGGGAGACATGAATGGGGGCCTGGTGGAGGCTGCCCATGGTGGGTGCGGGGTGGGGGTGGTGGGAGACATGGGTGGGAGCCTGGTGGAGGGTGCCCCACACTGCTGGGGGGGTGGGGGTGGGTGGGAGACATGAGTGGGGGCCTGGTGGAGGCTGCCCCTGGTGGCTGGGGGGTGGGGGTGGTGGGAGACATGAGTGGGGGCCTGGTGGAGGCTGCCCCTGCACTGCTGGGGGGAGGGGGTGGTGGGAGACATGAGTGGGGGCCTGGTGGAGGCTGCCCCTGGATGCTGGGGTGTGGGGGTGGTGGGAGACATGAGTGGGGGCCTGGTGGAGGGTGCCCCTGCACTGCTGGGGGGTGGGGGTGCAGGGGACATGAGTGGGGGCCTGGTGGAGGGTGCCCCTGCACTGCTGGGGGGTGGGGGTGGTGGGAGACATGAGTGGGGGCCTGGCGGAGGCTGCCCATGGTGGGTGGGGGTGGGGGTGGTGGGAGACATGGGTGGGGGCCTGGTGGAGGGTGCCCCTGTACTGCTGGGGGGTGGGGGTGGTGGGAGACATGAGTGGGGGCCTGGTAGAGGGTGCCCCTGCATTGCTGGGGGGTGGGGGTGGTGGGGAGACATGAGTGGGGGCCTGGTGGAGGCTGCCCCTGGATGCTGGGGGGTGGGGGTGGTGGGAGACATGAGTGGGGGCCTGTTGGAGGGTGCCCCTGCACTGCTGGGGGGTGGGGGGTGGTGGGAGACATGAGTGGGGGCCTGTGGAGGCTGCCCCTGCACTGCTGGGGGGTGGGGGTGCAGGGGGACATGAGTGGGGGCCTGGTGGAGGGTGCCCCTGCACTGCTGGGGGGTGGGGGTGGTGGGAGACATGAGTGGGGGCCTGGTGGAGGCTGCCCCTGGTGGCTGGGGGGTGGGGGTGGTGGGAGGACATGAGTTGGACATGAGTAGGGGCCTGGTGGAGGGTGCCCCTGGATGCTGGGGGGTGGGGGTGCAGGGGGACATGAGTGGGGGCCTGGGTGGAGGGTGCCCCTGCACTGCTGGGGGTTGGGGGTGGGTGGGAGACATGAGTGGGGGCCTGGTGGAGGGTGCTCCTGCACTCCTGGGGGGTGGGGGTGGTGGGAGACATGAGTGGGGGCCTGGCGGAGGCTGCCCATGGTGGGTGGGGGGTGGGGGTGGTGGGAGACATGGGTGGAGCCTGGTAGAGGGAGCCCCACACTGCTGGGGTGGTGGGGGTGGGTGGGAGACATGAGTGGGGGCCTGGCGGAGGCTGCCCATGGTGGGTGGGGGGTGGGCGTGGTGGGAGTCATGGGTGGGGGCCTGGTGGAGGGTGCCCCTGCACTGCTGGGGGGTGGGGGTGGTGGGAGACATGAGTTGGACATGAGTGGGGGCCTGGTGGGGGCTGCCCATTGTGGCTGGTGGGTGGGGGTGGTGGTAGACATGGGTGGGAGCCTGGTGGAGGGTGCCCCACACTGCTGGGGGGGTGGGGGTGGGTGGGAGACATGAGTGGGGGCCTGGCGGAGGCTGTCTCTGCACTGCTGTGGGGTGGGAGAAATGAGTTGGACATGAGTGGGGGCCTGGTGGAGGGTGCCCCTGGATGCTGGGGGGTGAGGGCGGTGGGAGACATGAGTGGGGCCTGGTGGAGGATGCCCCTGCACTGCTGGGGGTGGGGGTGGTGGGAGACATGAGTGGGGGCCTGGTGGAGGCTGCCCCTGGTGGCTGGGCGGTGGGGGTGGTGGGAGACATGAGTTGGACATGAGTGGGGCCTGGTGGAGGGTGCCCCTGGATGCTGGGGGGTGGGGGTGCAGGGGGACATGAGTGGGGGCCTGGTGGAGGGTGCCCCTGCACTGCTGGGGGTGGGGGTGGGTGGGAGACATGAATGGGGGCCTGGTGGAGGCTGCCCATGGTGGGTGCGGGTGGGGGTGGTGGGAGACATGGGTGGGAGCCTGGTGGAGGGTGCCCCACACTGCTGGGGGGGTGGGGGTGGGTGGGAGACATGAGTGGGGGCCTGGTGGAGGCTGCCCCTGGTGGCTGGGGGGTGGGGGTGGTGGGAGACATGAGTGGGGGCCTGGTGGAGGCTGCCCCTGCACTGCTGGGGGGAGGGGGTGGTGGGAGACATGAGTGGGGGCCTGGTGGAGGCTGCCCCTGGATGCTGGGGTGTGGGGGTGGGTGGGAGACATGAGTGGGGGCCTGGTGGAGGGTGCCCCTGCACTGCTGGGGGGTGGGGGTGCAGGGGGACATGAGTGGGGGCCTGGCGGAGGCTGCCCATGGTGGGTGGGGGGTGGGGGTGGTGGGAGACATGGGTGGGGGCCTGGTGGAGGGTGCCCCTGTACTGCTGGGGGGTGGGGGTGGTGGGAGACATGAGTGGGGGCCTGGTAGAGGGTGCCCCTGCATTGCTGGGGGGTGGGGGTGGTGGGAGACATGAGTGGGGGCCTGGTGGAGGCTGCCCCTGGATGCTGGGGGGTGGGGGTGGTGGGAGACATGAGTGGGGGCCTGTTGGAGGGTGCCCCTGCACTGCTGGGGGGTGGGGGTGGTGGGAGACATGAGGGGGGGCCTGTGGAGGCTGCCCCTGCACTGCTGGGGGGTGGGGGTCCAGGGGGACATGAGTGGGGGCCTGGTGGAGGGTGCCCCTGCACTGCTGGGGGGTGGGGGTGGTGGGAGACATGAGTGGGGGCCTGGTGGAGGCTGCCCCTGGTGGCTGGGGGGTGGGGGTGGTGGGAGACATGAGTTGGACATGAGTAGGGGCCTGGTGGAGGGTGCCCCTGGATGCTGGGGGTGGGGGTGCAGGGGGACATGAGTGGGGGCCTGGTGGAGGGTGCCCCTGCACTGCTGGGGGTTGGGGGTGGGTGGGAGACATGAGTGGGGGCCTGGTGGAGGGTGCTCCTGCACTCCTGGGGGGTGGGGGTGGTGGGAGACATGAGTGGGGGCCTGGCGGAGGCTGCCCATGGTGGGTGGGGGGTGGGGGTGGTGGGAGACATGGGTGGGAGCCTGGTAGAGGGAGCCCCACACTGCTGGGGTGGTGGGGGTGGGTGGGAGACATGAGTGGGGGCCTGGCGGAGGCTGCCCATGGTGGGTGGGGGGTGGGCGTGGTGGGAGTCATGGGTGGGGGCCTGGTGGAGGGTGCCCCTGCACTGCTGGGGGGTGGGGGTGGTGGGAGACATGAGTTGGACATGAGTGGGGGCCTGGTGGGGGCGCCCATTGTGGCTGGTGGGTGGGGGTGGTGGTAGACATGGGTGGGAGCCTGGTGGAGGGTGCCCCACACTGCTGGGGGGGTGGGGGTGGGTGGGAGACATGAGTGGGGGCCTGGCGGAGGCTGCCCATGGTGGCTGGGGGGTGGGGGTGGTGGGAGACATGGGTGGGAGCCTGGTGGAGGGTGCCCCACACTGCTGGGGGGGTGGGGGTGGTGGGAGACATGAGTGGGGGCCTGGTGGAGGGTGACCCTGGATGCTGGGGGTGGGGGTGGTGGGAGACATGAGTGGGGGCCTGGTGGAGGCTGTCTCTGCACTGCTGGGGGGTGGGGTGGTGGGGAGAAATGAGTTGGACATGAGTGGGGGCCTGGTGGAGGGTGCCCATGGATGCTGGGGGGTGAGGGCGGTGGGAGACATGAGTGGGGGCCTGGTGGAGGCTGCCCCTGCACTGCTGGTTGTGGGGGTGGTGGGAGACATGAGTGGGGGCCTGGTGGAGGCTGCCCCTGGTGGCTGGGCGGTGGGGGTGGTGGGAGACATGAGTTGGACATGAGTGGGGGCCTGGTGGAGGGTGCCCTGGATGCTGGGGGTGGGGGTGCAGGGGACATGAGTGGGGGCCTGGTGGAGGGTGCCCCTGCACTGCTGGGGGGTGGGGGTGGGTGGGAGACATGAATGGGGGCCTGGTGGAGGCTTCCCATGGTGGGTGCGGGGTGGGGGTGGTGGGAGACATGGGTGGGAGCCTGGTGGAGGGTGCCCCACACTGCTGGGGGGGTGGGGGTGGGTGGGAGGCATGAGTGGGGGCCTGGCGGAGGCTGCCCATGGTGGGTGGGGGGTGGGGGTGGTGGGAGACATGGGTGGGGGCCTGGTGGAGGGTGCCCCTGCACTGCTGGGGGGTGGGGGTGGTGGGAGACATGAGTTGGACATGAGTGGGGGCCTGGTGGGGCTGCCCATGGTGGCTGGGGGGTGGGGGTGCAGGGGGACATGAGTGGGGGCCTGGTGGATGGTGCCCCTGCACTGCTGGGGGGTGGTGGTGGTGGGAGACATGAGTGGGGGCCTGGTGGAGGCTGCCCCTGGTGGCTGGGGGGTGGGGGTGGTGGGAGACATGAGTTGGACATGAGTGGGGGCCTGGTGGAGGGTGCCCCTGGATGCTGGGGGGTGGGGGGTGCAGGGGGACATGAGTGGGGGCCTGGTGGAGGGTACCCCTGCACTGCTGGGGGGTGGGGGTGGGTGGGAGACATGAATGGGGGCCTGGTGGAGGGTGCCCCTGCACTGCTGGGGGGTGGGGTGGTGGGAGACATGAGTGGGGGCCTGGCGGAGGCTGCCCCTGGTGGCTGGGGGGTGGGGGTGGTGGGAGACATGAGGGGGGCCTGGTGGAGGCTGCCCCTGCACTGCTGGGGGGTGGGGGTGGTGGGAGACATGAGTGGGGGCCTGGTGGAGGCTGCCCCTGGTGGCTGGGGGGTGGTGGAGACATGAGTTGGACATGAGTGGGGGCCTGGTGGAGGGTGCCCCTGGATGCTGGGGGGTGGGGGTGCAGGGGGACATGAGTGGGGGCCTGGTGGAGGGTGCCCCTGCACTGGTGGGGGGTGGGGGTGGTGGGAGACATGAGTGGGGGGCTGGTGGAGGCTGCCCCTGGATGCTGGGGGGTGGGGGTGCAGGGGGACATGAGTGGGGGCCTGGTGGAGGGTGCCCCTGGATGCTGGGGGGTGGGGTGGTGGGAGACATGAGTGGGGGCCTGGTGGAGGGTGCCCCTGGATGCTGGGGGGTGGGGGTGGTGGGAGACATGAGTTGGACATGAGTGGGGGCCTGGTGGGGGCTGCCCATGGTGGCTGGGGGGTGGGGTGGTGGTAGACATGGGTGGAGCCTGGTGGAGGGTGCCCCACACTGCTGGGGGGTGGGGGTGGGTGGGAGACATGAGTGGGGGCCTGGCGGAGGCTGCCCATGGTGGGTGGGGGGTGGGGTGGTGGGAGACATGAGTTGGACCTGAGTGGGGGCCTGGTGGAGGGTGCCCCTGGGATGCTGGGGGGTGGGGGTGGTGGGAGACATGAGTGGGGGCCTGGTGGAGGCTGCCCCTGCACTGCTGGGGGGTGGGGGTGGTGGGAGACATGAGTGGGGGCCTGGTGGAGGCTGCCCCTGGTGGCTGGGGGGTGGGGGTGGTGGGGAGACATGAGTTGGACATGAGTGGGGGCCTGGTGGAGGGTGCCCATGGATGCTGGGGGGTGGGGGTGCAGGGGGACATGAGTGGGGGCCTGGTGGAGGGTGCCCCTGCACTGCTGGGGGGTGGGGGTGGGTGGGAGACATGAGTGGGGGCCTGGTGGAGGGTGCCCCTGCACTGCTGGGGGTTGGGGGTGGTGGGAGACATGAGTGGGGGCCTGGCGGAGGCTGCCCATGGTGGGTGGGGAGTGGGGGTGGTGGGAGACATGGGTGGGAGCCTGGTGGAGGGTGCCCCAAACTGCTGGGGGGGTGGGGGTGGGTGGGAGACATGAGTGGGGGCCTGGCGGAGACTGCCCATGGTGGGTGGGGGGTGGGGGTGGTGGGAGACATGGGTGGGGGCCTGGTGGAGGGTGCCCCTGCACTGCTGGGGGGTGGGGGTGGTGGGAGACATGAGTTGGACATGAGTGGGGGCCTGGTGGGGGCTGCCCATGGTGGCTGGGGGGTGGGGGTGCAGGGGGACATGAGTGGGGGCCTGGTGGAGGGTGCCCCTGCACTGCTGGGGAGGTGGGGGTGGTGGGAGACATGAGTGGGGGCCTGGTGGAGGCTGCCCCTGGTGGCTGGGGGCTGGGGGTGGTGGGAGACATGAATTGGACATGAGTGGGGGCCTGGTGGAGGGTGCCCCTGGATGCTGGGGGGTGGGGGTGCAGGGGGACATGAGTGGGGGCATGGTGGAGGGTGCTCCTGCACTGCTGGGGGGTGGGGGTGGGTGGGAGACATGAGTGGGGGCCTGGTGGAGGGTGCCCCTGCACTGCTGGGGGGTGGGGGTGGTGGGAGACATGAGTGGGGGCCTGTCAGAGACTGCCCCTGGTGGCTGGGGGTGGTGGGAGACATGAGTGGGGGCCTGGTGAAGGCTGCCCCTGCACTGCTGGGGGTGGGGGTGGTGGGAGACATGAGTGGGGGCCTGGTGGAGGCTGCCCCTGGTGGCTGGGGGGTGGGGGTGGTGGGAGACATGAGTTGGACATGAGTGGGGGCCTGGTGGAGGGTGCCCCTGGATGCTGGGGGGTGGGGGTGCAGGGGGACATGAGTGGGGGCCTGGTGGAGGGTGCCCCTGCACTGGTGGGGGGTGGGGGTGGTGGGGGACATGAGTGGGGGCCTGGTGGAGGCTGCCCCTGGATGCTGGGGGGTGGGGGTGGTGGGAGACATGAGTGGGGGCCTGGTGGAGGGTGCCCCTGCACTGCTGGGGGGTGGGGGTGCAGGGGGACATGAGTGGGGGCCTGGTGGAGGGTGCCCCTGGATGCTGGGGGGTGGGGGTGGTGGGAGACATGAGTGGGGGCCTGGTGGAGGGTGCCCCTGGATGCTGGGGGGTGGTGGGAGACATGAGTTGGACATGAGTGGGGGCCTGGTGGGGGCTGCCCATGGTGGCTGGGGGGTGGGGGTGGTGGTAGACATGGGTGGGAGCCTGGTGGAGGGTGCCCCACACTGCTGGGGGGGTGGGGGTGGGTGGGAGACATGAGTGGGGGCCTGGCGGAGGCTGCCCATGGTGGGTGGGGGGTGGGGGTGGTGGGAGACATGAGTTGGACATGAGTGGGGGCCTGGTGGAGGGTGCCCCTGGATGCTGGGGGGTGGGGGTGGTGGGAGACATGAGTGGGGGCCTGGTGGAGGCTGCCCCTGCACTTCTGGGGGGTGGGGGTGGTGGGAGACATGAGTGGGGGCCTGGTGGAGGCTGCCCCTGGTGGCTGGGGGGTGGGGGTGGTGGGAGACATGAGTTGGACATGAGTGGGGGCCTGGTGGAGGGTGCCCATGGATGCTGGGGGTGGGGGTGCAGGGGGACATGAGTGGGGGCCTGGTGGAGGGTGCCCCTGCACTGCTGGGGGGTGGGGGTGGGTGGGAGACATGAGTGGGGGCCTGGTGGAGGGTGCCCCTGCACTGCTGGGGGTTGGGGGTGGTGGGAGACATGAGTGGGGGCCTGGCGGAGGCTGCCCATGGTGGGTGGGGGGTGGGGGTGGTGGGAGACATGGGTGGGAGCCTGGTGGAGGGTGCCCCAAACTGCTGGGGGGGTGGGGGTGGGTGGGAGACATGAGTGGGGGCCTGGCGGTGACTGCCCATGGTGGGTGGGGGGTGGGGGTGGTGGGAGACATGGGTGGGGGCCTGGTGGAGGGTGCCCCTGCACTGCTGGGGGGTGGGGGTGGTGGGAGACATGAGTTGGACATGAGTGGGGGCCTGGTGGGGGCTGCCCATGGTGGCTGGGGGGTGGGGGTGCAGGGGGACATGAGTGGGGGCCTGGTGGAGGGTGCCCCTGCACTGCTGGGGGGGTGGGGGTGGTGGGAGACATGAGTGGGGGCCTGGTGGAGGCTGCCCCTGGTGGCTGGGGGGTGGGGGTGGTGGGAGACATGAATTGGACATGAGTGGGGGCCTGGTGGAGGGTGCCCCTGGATGCTGGGGGGTGGGGGTGCAGGGGGACATGAGTGGGGGCCTGGTGGAGGGTGCCCCTGCACTGCTGGGGGGTGGGGGTGGGTGGGAGACATGAGTGGGGGCCTGGTGGAGGGTGCCCCTGCACTGCTGGGGGGTGGGGGTGGTGGGGGACATGAGTGGGGGCCTGGCAGAGGCTGCCCCTGGTGGCTGGGGGGTGGGGGTGGTGGGAGACATGAGTGGGGGCCTGGTGGAGGCTGCCCCTGGTGGCTGGGGGGTGGGGGTGGTGGGAGACATGAGTGGGGGCCTGGTGGAGGCTGCCCCTGCACTGCTGGGGGGTGGGGGTGGTGGGAGACATGAGTGGGGGCCTGGTGGAGGCTGCCCCTGGATGCTGGGGGGTGGGGGTGGTGGGAGACATGAGTGGGGGACTGGTGGAGGGTGCCCCTGCACTGTTGGGGGTTGGGGGTGCAGGGGGACATGAGTTGGGCCTGGTGGAGGGTGCCCCTGCACTGCTGGGGGGTGGGGGTGGTGGGAGACATGAGTGGGGGCCTGGTGGAGGCTGCCCCTGGTGGCTTGGGCGTGGGGGTGGTGGCAGACATGAGTTGGACATGAGTGGGGGCCTGGTGGAGGGTGCCCCTGGATGCTGGGGGGTGGGGGTGCAGAGGGACATGAGTGGGGGCCTGGTGGAGGGTGCCCCTGCACTGCTGGGGGTTGGGAGTGGGTGGGAGACATGAGTGGGGGCCTGGTGGAGGATGCCACTGCACTGCTGGGGGGTGGGGGTGGTGGGAGACATGAGTGGGGGCCTGGCGGAGGCTGCCCATGGTGGGTGGGGGGTGGGGGTGGTGGGAGACATGGGTGGGAGCCTGGTAGAGGGAGCCCCACACTGCTGGGGGGTGGGGGTGGGTGGGAGACATGAGTGGGGGCCTGGTGGAGGGTGCCCCTGGATGCTGGGGGGTGCGGGTGCAGGGGGACATGAGTGGGGGCCTGGTGGAGGGTGCCCCTGCACTGCTGGGGGGTGGGGGTGGTGGGAGACATGAGTTGGACATGAGTGGGGGCCTGGTGGAGGGTGCCCCTGGATGCTGGGGGGTGGGGGTGGTGGGAGACATGAGTGGGGGCCTGGTGGAGGCTGCCCCTGCACTGCTGGGGGGTGGGGTGGTGGGAGACATGAGTGGGGGCCTGGTGGAGGCTGCCCCTGGTGGCTGGGGGGTGGGGGTGGTGGGAGACATGAGTGGGGGCCTGGTGGAGGCTGCCCCTGCACTGCTGGGGGGTGGGGGTGGTGGGAGACATGAGTGGGGGCCTGGTGGAGGCTGCCCCTGGATGCTGGGGTGTGGGGGTGGTGGGAGACATGAGTGGGGGCCTGGTGGAGGGTGCCCCTGCACTGCTGGGGGGTGGGGGTGCAGGGGGACATGAGTGGGGGCCTGGTGGAGGGTGCCCCTGCACTGCTGGGGGGTGGGGGTGGTGGGAGACATGAGTGGGGGCCTGGCGGAGGCTGCCCATGGTGGGTGGGGGGTGGGGGTGGTGGGAGACATGGGTGGGGGCCTGGTGGAGGGTGCCCCTGTACTTGCTGGGGGGTGGGGGTGCAGGGGGACATGAGTGGGGGCCTGGTGGAGGGTGCCCCTGCACTGCTGGGGGTGGGGGTGGTGGGAGACATGAGTGGGGGCCTGGCGGAGGCTGCCCATGGTGGGTGGGGGGTGGGGGTGGTGGGAGACATGGGTGGGGGCCTGGTGGAGGGTGCCCCTGTACTTGCTGGGGGGTGGGGGTGGTGGGAGACATGAGTGCGGGCCTGGTAGAGGGTGCCCCTGCATTGCTGGGGGGTGGGGGTGCAGGGGGACATGAGTGGGGGCCTGGTGGAGGGTGCCCCTGCACTGCTGGGGGGTGGGGGTGGTGGGAGACATGAGTGGGGGCCTGGTGGAGGCTGCCCCTGGATGCTGGGGTGTGGGGGTGGTGGGAGACATGAGTGGGGGCCTGGTGGAGGGTGCCCCTGCACTGCTGGGGGGTGGGGGTGCAGGGGGACATGAGTGGGGGCCTGGTGGAGGGTGCCCCTGCACTGCTGGGGGGTGGGGGTGGTGGGAGACATGAGTGGGGGCCTGGTGGAGGGTGCCCCTGGATGCTGGGGGGTGGGGGTGGTGGGAGACATGAGTGGGGGCCTGTTGGAGGGTGCCCCTGCACTGCTGGGGGGGGGGGGTGGTGGGAGACATGAGTGGGGGCCTGGTGGAGGCTGCCCCTGCACTGCTGGGGGGTGGGGGTGCAGGGGGACATGAGTGGGGGCCTGGTGGAGGGTGCCCCTGCACTGCTGGGGGGTGGGGGTGGTGGGAGACATGAGTGGGGGCCTGGTGGAGGCTGCCCCTGGTGGCTGGGGGGTGGGGGTGGTGGGAGACATGGGTGGGGGCCTGGTGGAGGGTGCCCCTGCACTGCTGGGGGGTGGGGGTGGTGGGAGACATGAGTTGGACATGAGTGGGGGCCTGGTGGGGGCTGCCATTGGTGGCTGGGGGGTGGGGGTGCAGGGGGACATGAGTGGGGGCCTGGTGGAGGGTGCCCCTGCACTGCTGGGGGGGTGGGGGTGGTGGGAGACATGAGTGGGGGCCTGGTGGAGGCTGCCCCTGGTGGCTGGGGGGTGGGGGTGGTGGGAGACATGAATTGGACATGAGTGGGGGCCTAGTGGAGGGTGCCCCTGGATGCTGGGGGGTGGGGGTGCAGGGGGACATGAGTGGGGGCCTGGTGGAGGGTGCCCCTGCACTGCTGGGGGGTGGGGGTGGGTGGGAGACATGAGTGGGGGCCTGGTGGAGGGTGCCCCTGCACTGCTGGGGGGTGGGGGTGGTGGGAGACATGAGTGGGGGCCTGGCAGAGGCTGCCCCTGGTGGCTGGGGGGTGGGGGTGGTGGGAGACATGAGTGGGGGCCTGGTGGAGGCTGCCCCTGGTGGCTGGGGGTGGGGGTGGTGGGAGACATGAGTGGGGGCCTGGTGGAGGCTGCCCCTGCACTGCTGGGGGGTGGGGGTGGTGGGAGACATGAGTGGGGGCCTGGTGGAGGCTGCCCCTGGATGCTGGGGGGTGGGGCTGGTGGGAGACATGAGTGGGGGACTGGTGGAGGGTGCCCCTGCACTGCTGGGGGGTGGGGGTGCAGGGGGACATGAGTGGGGGCCTGGTGGAGGGTGCCCCTGCACTGCTGGGGGGTGGGGGTGGTGGGAGACATGAGTGGGGGCCTGGTGGAGGCTGCCCCTGGTGGCTGGGGCGTGGGGGTGTTGGCAGACATGAGTTGGACATGAGTGGGGGCCTGGTGGAGGGTGCCCCTGGATGCTGGGGGGTGGGGGTGCAGAGGGACATGAGTGGGGGCCTGGTGGAGGGTGCCCCTGCACTGCTGGGGGTTGGGGGTGGGTGGGAGACATGAGTGGGGGCCTGGTGGAGGGTGCCCCTGCACTGCTGGGGGGTGGGGGTGGTGGGAGACATGAGTGGGGGCCTGGCGGAGGCTGCCCATGGTGGGTGGGGGGTGGGGGTGGTGGGAGACATGGGTGGGAGCCTGGTAGAGGGAGCCCCACACTGCTGGGGGGTGGGGGTGGGTGGGAGACATGAGTGGGGGCCTGGTGGAGGGTGCCCCTGGATACTGGGGGGTGCGGGTGCAGGGGGACATGAGTGGGGGCCTGGTGGAGGGTGCCCCTGCACTGCTGGGGGGTGGGGGTGGTGGGAGACATGAGTTGGACATGAGTGGGGGCCTGGTGGAGGGTGCCCCTGGATGCTGGGGGGTGGGGGTGGTGGGAGACATGAGTGGGGGCCTGGTGGAGGCTGCCCTTGACTGCTGGGGGGTGGGGTGGTGGGAGACATGAGTGGGGGCC
The DNA here is from genome assembly GCF_040938575.1 of Ambystoma mexicanum. Lineage (NCBI taxonomy): Eukaryota > Metazoa > Chordata > Amphibia > Caudata > Ambystomatidae > Ambystoma > Ambystoma mexicanum. The sequence continues at coordinate 655,314,579 of NC_090927.1, read as the reverse complement.
TGGTGGAGGCTGCCCCTGGTGGCTGGGGGGTGGGGGTGGTGGGAGACATGAGTGGGGGCCTGGTGGAGGCTGCCCCTGCACTGTTGGGGGGTGGGGGTGGTGGGAGACATGAGTGGGGGCCTGATGGAGCCTGCCCCTGGATGCTGGGGTGTGGGGGTGGTGGGAGACATGAGTGGGGGCCTGGTGGAGGGTGCCCCTGCACTTCTGGGGGGTGGGGGTGCAGGGGGACATGAGTGGGGGCCTGGTGGAGGGTGCCCCTGCACTGCTGGGGGGTGGGGGTGGTGGGAGACATGAGTGGGGGCCTGGCGGAGGCTGCCCATGGTGGGTGGGGGGTGGGGGTGGTGGGAGACATGGGTGGGGGCCTGGTGGAGGGTGCCCCTGTACTGCTGGGGGGTGGGGGTGGTGGGAGGCATGAGTGGGGGCCTGGCGGAGACTGCCCATGGTGGGTGGGGGGTGGGGGTGGTGGGAGACATGGGTGGGGGCCTGGTGGAGGGTGCCCCTGCACTGCTGGGGGGTGGGGGTGGTGGGAGACATGAGTTGGACATGAGTGGGGGCCTGGTGGGGGCTGCCCATGGTGGCTGGGGGGTGGGGGTGCAGGGGGACATGAGTGGGGGCCTGGTGGAGGGTGCCCCTGCACTGCTGGGGGGGTGGGGGTGGTGGGAGACATGAGTGGGGGCCTGGTGGAGGCTGCCCCTGGTGGCTGGGGGGTGGGGGTGGTGGGAGACATGAATTGGACATGAGTGGGGGCCTGGTGGAGGGTGCCCCTGGATGCTGGGGGGTGGGGGTGCAGAGGGACATGAGTGGGGGCCTGGTGGAGGGTGCCCCTGCACTGCTGGGGGGTGGGGGTGGGTGGGAGACATGAGTGGGGGCCTGGTGGAGGGTGCCCCTGCACTGCTGGGGGGTGGGGGTGGTGGGAGACATGAGTGGGGGCCTGGCAGAGGCTGCCCCTGGTGGCTGGGGGGTGGGGGTGGTGGGAGACATGAGTGGGGGCCTGGTGAAGGCTGCCCCTGCACTGCTGGGGGGTGGGGGTGGTGGGAGACATGAGTGGGGGCCTGGTGGAGGCTGCCCCTGGTGGCTGGGGGGTGGGAGTGGTGGGAGACATGAGTTGGACATGAGTGGGGGCCTGGTGGAGGGTGCCCCTGGATGCTGGGGGGTGGGGGTGCAGGGGGACATGAGTGGGGGCCTGCTGGAGGCTGCCCCTGCACTGCTGGGGGGTGGTGGGAGACATGAGTGGGGGCCTGGTGGAGGGTGCCCCTGCACTCCTGGGGGTTGGGGGTGGTGGGAGACATGAGTGGGGGCCTGGCGGAGGCTGCCCATGGTGGGTGGGGGGTGGGGGTGGTGGGAGACATGGGTGGGAGCCTGGTAGAGGGAGCCCCACACTGCTGGGGTGGTGGGGGTGGGTGGGAGACATGAGTGGGGGCCTGGCGGAGGCTGCCCATGGTGGGTGGGGGGTGGGGGTGGTGGGAGACATGGGTGGGGGCCTGGTGGAGGGTGCCCCTGCACTGCTGGGGGGTGGGGGTGGTGGGAGACATGAGTTGGACATGAGTGGGGGCCTGGTGGGGGCTGCCCATTGTGGCTGGGGGGTGGGGGTGGTGGTAGACATGGGTGGGAGCCTGGTGGAGGGTGCCCCACACTGCTGGGGGGGTGGCGGTGGGTGGGAGACATGAGTGGGGGCCTGGCGGAGGCTGCCCATGGTGGCTGGGGGGTGGGGGTGGTGGGAGACATGGGTGGGAGCCTGGTGGAGGGTACCCCACACTGCTGGGGGGGTGGGGGTGGTGGGAGACATGAGTGGGGGCCTGGTGAAGGGTGCCCCTGGATGCTGGGGGGTGGGGGTGGTGGGAGACATGAGTGGGGGCCTGGTGGAGGCTGTCCCTGCACTGCTGGGGGGTGGGGGTGGTGGGAGAAATGAGTTGGACATGAGTGGGGGCCTGGTGGAGGGTGCCCCTGGATGCTGGGGGGTGGGGGTGGTGGGAGAAATGAGTTGGACATGAGTGGGGGCCTGGTGGAGGGTGCCCCTGGATGCTGGGGGGTGAGGGTGGTGGGAGACATGAGTGGGGGCCTGGTGGAGGCTGCCCCTGCACTGCTGGGGGTGGGGGTGGTGGGAGACATGAGTGGGGGCCTGGTGGAGGCTGCCCCTGGTGGCTGGGCGGTGGGGGTGGTGGGAGACATGAGATGGACATGAGTGGGGGCCTGGTGGAGGGTGCCCCTGGATGCTGGGGGGTGGGGGTGCAGGGGGACATGAGTGGGGGCCTGGTGGAGGGTGCCCCTGCACTGCTGGGGGGTGGGGGTGGGTGGGAGACATGAGTGGGGGCCTGGTGGAGGGTGCCCCTGCACTGCTGGGGGGTGGGGGTGGTGGGAGACATGAGTGGGGGCCTGGCGGAGGCTGCCCATGGTGGGTGGGGGGTGGGGGTGGTGGGAGATATGGGTGGGAGCCTGGTGGAGGGTGCCCCACACTGCTGGGGGGGTGGGGGTGGGTGGGAGACATGAGTGGGGGCCTGGCGGAGGCTGCCCATGGTGGGTGGGGGGTGGGGGTGGTGGGAGACATGGGTGGGAGCCTGGTGGAGGGTGCCCCTGCACTGCTGGGGGGTGGGGGTGGTGGGAGACATGAGTTGGACATGAGTGGGAGCCTGGTGGGGGCTGCCCATGGTGGCTGGGGGGTGGGGGTGCAGGGGGACATGAGTGGGGGCCTGGTGGAGGGTGCCCCTGCACTGCTGGGGGGTGGGGGTGGTGGGAGACATGAGTGGGGGCCTGGTGGAGGCTGCCCCTGGTGGCTGGGGGGTGGGGGTGGTGGGAGACATGAGTTGGACATGAGTGGGGGCCTGGTGGAGGGTGCCCCTGGATGCTGGGGGGTGGGGGTGCAGGGGGACATGAGTGGGGGCCTGGTGGAGGGTGCCCCTGCACTGCTGGGGGGTGGGGGTGGGTGAGAGACATGAGTGGGGGCCTGGTGGAGGGTGCCCCTGCACTGCTGGGGGGTGGGGGTGGTGGGAGACATGAGTAGGGGCCTGGCGGAGGCTGCCCCTGGTGGCTGGGGGGTGGGGGTGGTGGGAGACATGAGGGGGGGCCTGGTGGAGGCTGCCCCTGCACTGCTGGGGGGTGGGGGTGGTGGGAGACATGAGTGGGGGCCTGGTGGAGGCTGCCCCTGGTGGCTGGGGGGTGGTGGGAGACATGAGTTGGACATGAGTGGGGGCCTGGTGGAGGGTGCCCCTGGATGCTGGGGGGGTGGGGGTGCAGGGGGACATGAGTGGGGGCCTGGTGGAGGGTGCCCCTGCACTGGTGGGGGGTGGGGGTGGTGGGAGACATGAGTGAGGGCCTGGTAGAGGGTGCCCCTGGATGCTGGGGGGTGGGGGTGGTGGGAGACATGAGTTGGACATGAGTGGGGGCCTGGTGGGGGCTGCCCATGGTGGCTGGGGGGTGGGGGTAGTGGTAGACATGGGTGGGAGCCTGGTGGGTGGAGGGTGCCCCACACTGCCGGGGGGGTGGGGGTGGGTGGGAGACATGAGTGGGGGCCTGGCGGAGGCTGCCCATGGTGGGTGGGGGGTGGGGGGGGTGGGAGACATGAGTTGGACATGAGTGGGGGCCTGGTGGAGGGTGCCCCTGGATGCTGGGGGGTGGGGGTGGTGGGAGACATGAGTGGGGGCCTGGTGGAGGCTGCCCCTGCACTGCTGGGGGGTGGGGGTGGTGGGAGACATGAGTGGGGGCCTGGTGGAGGCTGCCCCTGGTGGCTGGGGGGTGGGGGTGGTGGGAGACATGAGTTGGACATGAGTGGGGGCCTGGTGGAGGGTGCCCATGGATGCTGGGGGGTGGGGTGCAGGGGGACATGAGTGGGGGCCTGGTGGAGGGTGCCCCTGCACTGCTGGGGGGTGGGGGTGGGTGGGAGACATGAGTGGGGGCCTGGTGGAGGGTGCCCCTGCACTGCTGGGGGTTGGGGGTGGTGGGAGACATGAGTGGGGGCCTGGCGGAGGCTGCCCATGGTGGGTGGGGGGTGGGGGTGTTGGGAGACATGGGTGGGAGCCTGGTGGAGGGTGCCCCAAACTGCTGGGGGGGTGGGGGTGGGTGGGAGGCATGAGTGGGGGCCTGGCGGAGACTGCCCATGGTGGGTGGGGGGGGTGGTGGGAGACATGGGTGGGGGCCTGGTGGAGGGTGCCCCTGCACTGCTGGGGGGTGGGGGTGGTGGGAGACATGAGTTGGACATGAGTGGGGGCCTGGTGGGGGCTGCCCATGGTGGCTGGGGGGTGGGGGTGCAGGGGGACATGAGTGGGGGCCTGGTGGAGGGTGCCCCTGCACTGCTGGGGGGGTGGGGGTGGTGGGAGACATGAGTGGGGGCCTGGTGGAGGCTGCCCCTGGTGGCTGGGGGGTGGGGGTGGTGGGAGACATGAATTGGACATGAGTGGGGGCCTGGTGGAGGCTGCCCCTGCACTGCTGGGGGGTGGGGGTGGTGGGAGACATGAGTGGGGGCCTGGCAGAGGCTGCCCCTGGTGGCTGGGGGGTGGGGGTGGTGGGAGACATGAGTGGGGGCCTGGTGGAGGCTGCCCCTGCACTGCTGGGGGTGGGGGTGGTGGGAGACATGAGTGGGGGCCTGGTGGAGGCTGCCCCTGGTGGCTGGGCGGTGGGGGTGGTGGGAGACATGAGTTGGACATGAGTGGGGCCTGGTGGAGGGTGCCCCTGGATGCTGGGGGGTGGGTGTGCAGGGGGACATGAGTGGGGGCCTGGTGGAGGGTGCCCCTGCACTGCTGGGGGGTGGGGGTGGGTGGGAGACATGAATGGGGGCCTGGTGGAGGCTGCCCATGGTGGGTGGGGGGTGGGGGTGGTGGGAGACATGGGTGGGAGCCTGGTGGAGGGTGCCCCAAACTGCTGGGGGAGTGGGGGTGGGTGGGAGGCATGAGTGGGGGCCTGGCGGAGACTGCCCATGGTGGGTGGGGGGGGTGGTGGGAGACATGGGTGGGGGCCTGGTGGAGGGTGCCCCTGCACTGCTGGGGGGTGGGGGTGGTGGGAGACATGAGTTGGACATGAGTGGGGGCCTGGTGGGGGCTGCCCATGGTGGCTGGGGGGTGGGGGTGCAGGGGGACATGAGTGGGGGCCTGGTGGAGGGTGCCCCTGCACTGCTGGGGGGGTGGGGGTGGTGGGAGACATGAGTGGGGGCCTGGTGGAGGCTGCCCCTGGTGGCTGGGGGGTGGGGGTGGTGGGAGACATGAATTGGACATGAGTGGGGGCCTGGTGGAGGGTGCCCCTGCACTGATGGGGGGTGGGGGTGGTGGGAGACATGAGTGGGGGCCTGGCAGAGGCTGCCCCTGGTGGCTGGGGGGTGGGGGTGGTGGGAGACATGAGTGGGGGCCTGGTGGAGGCTGCCCCTGCACTGCTGGGGGTGGGGGTGGTGGGAGACATGAGTGGGGGCCTGGTGGAGGCTGCCCCTGGTGGCTGGGCGGTGGGGGTGGTGGGAGACATGAGTTGGACATGAGTGGGGCCTGGTGGAGGGTGCCCCTGGATGCTGGGGGGTGGGTGTGCAGGGGGACATGAGTGGGGGCCTGGTGGAGGGTGCCCCTGCACTGCTGGGGGGTGGGGGTGGGTGGGAGACATGAATGGGGGCCTGGTGGAGGCTGCCCATGGTGGGTGGGGGGTGGGGGTGGTGGGAGACATGGGTGGGAGCCTGGTGGAGGGTGCCCCACACTGCTGGGGGGGTGGGGGTGGGTGGGAGACATGAGTGGGGGCCTGGCGGAGGCTGCCCATGGTGGGTGGGGGGTGGGGGTGGTGGGAGACATGGGTGGGGGCCTGGTGGAGGGTGCCCCTGCACTGCTGGGGGGTGGGGGTGGTGGGAGACATGAGTTGGACATGAGTGGGGGCCTGGTGGGGGCTGCCCATGGTGGCTGGGGGGTGGGGGTGCAGGGGGACATGAGTGGGGGCCTGGTGGAGGGTGCCCCTGCACTGCTGGGGGGTGGTGGTGGTGGGAGACATGAGTGGGGGCCTGGTGGAGGCTGCCCCTGGTGGCTGGGGGGTGGGGGTGGTGGGAGACATGAGTTGGACATGAGTGGGGGCCTGGTGGAGGGTGCCCCTGGATGCTGGGGGGTGGGGGTGCAGGGGGACATGAGTGGGGGCCTGGTGGAGGGTGCCCCTGCACTGCTGGGGGGTGGGGGTGGGTGGGAGACATGAATGGGGGCCTGGTGGAGGGTGCCCCTGCACTGCTGGGGGGTGGGGGTGGTGGGAGACATGAGTGGGGGCCTGGCGGAGGCTGCCCCTGGTGGCTGGGGGGTGGGGGTGGTGGGAGACATGAGGGGGGGCCTGGTGGAGGCTGCCCCTGCACTGCTGGGGGGTGGGGGTGGTGGGAGACATGAGTGGGGGCCTGGTGGAGGCTGCCCCTGGTGGCTGGGGGGTGGTGGGAGACATGAGTTGGACATGAGTGGGGGCCTGGTGGAGGGTGCCCCTGGATGC